>NC_091481.1:22476354-22510982 GCF_036971445.1 Narcine bancroftii | reverse complement strand
TACAGTCCTGGCCGTGCACGTAAACGTCCAGCAGGACTCGGACCACCGCGTATCCCCACGGCCTCGCCGCTCCCAGTGCAACGAGAGAGGAGCCGGGTTGGAGGGCAACAGCGCGCAGTCCAACGGGCCGCTCTGCCTCAGCTCCCCGGACTGCGCGCCCAGCTCCAGGCAGCTCCGGAGGGGTTCCGGCGTCCCCAGCTTGTCCAGGCGGTACAGCCAGCCCGCCGCCCTCACCGACAGGTTGGCGAGCGCCGGCTCCCCGGAGCCCACCGCGGGTGGAAGGTGCAGTCTGTAGCTCCTCGACAGCGGCATGTGCAGCAGGAGAGCGAGGAGGATCCGGCCGCCAAGCGACATAGTGCGGGGCGGTTCCTGAAATAGACGCCGCTTCTGGTAAACGTCCCGACAACTGTTCATTCTAACAGCCGGCGCCCTCGACCCCTTTTCACCTGCCTCGGTGTCTCCCCACCCCACCTCCTTCACTCAGCTGCAGTCTGGCATGCTCAAATTGGACCCCCCCCCCCCTAGTTTCCCATCCCCTACTAATCACTGGCTGCTCGTTATCTAGAATTCCTCTCCCCGTTTCTTTCCTCCCCAACCCCTCTCCTCCTCAACTTTCCTGCTTTAATTTAGACCGGACTTCATTTCAAGATGGCTCCGCCACCCCGGGACTCGTCAGTCCTAAACCTGTCGCCGTTTATCTCCGCCGCTGCGAACTTTCAGCCGCGCTGCAAACTTCTGTCGCCAGACGGGACTTGCGAGCGGGAGCGGCCAGCGGCTCCCATCCCTCCCCCTCTTCCCACTGCTCTTCACCACCCTCCCTCGGTAACTCCTGCCCCAGTTCTTCTTTGCCCGGTCCCCCCGCAACAAGTCTTCTCTCCCTCTCTCTCCGCAACGTCTTCACTTCCTCCCTCTCTTTTTCTCCCACTCTCTCCCCCCCTCCTCTCTCTCTCCCCCCTCCCTCTCTCTCTCCCCTCCCTCTCTCTCTCCCCCCTCCCTCTCTCTCTCCCCCCTCCCTCTCTCTCTCCCCCCTCCCTCTCTCTCTCCCCCCCTCCCTCTCTCTCTCCCCCTCCCTCTCTCTCTCCCCCCCTTCTCTCTCTCCCCCCCTCCCTCTCTCTCTCCCCCCCTCCCTCTCTCTCTCCCCCCTCCCTCTCTCTCCCCCTCCTCTCTCTCTCCCCTCCCTCTCTCTCTCCCTCCCTCTCTCTCTCCCCCCCTCCCTCTCTCTCTCCCCCCTCCCTCTCTCTCTCCCCCCTCCCTCTCTCTCTCCCCCCTCCCTCTCTCTCTCCCCCCCTCCCTCTCTCTCTCCCCCCTCCCTCTCTCCCCCCTCCCTCTCTCTCTCCCGCCCTCCCTCTCTCTCTCCCCCCCTCCCTCTCTCTTCTCTCCCCCCTCCCTCTCTCTCTCCCCCCCTCCCTCTCTCTCTCCCCCCCTCCCTCTCTCTCTCCCCCCCTCCCTCTCTCTCTCCCCCCCTCCCTCTCTCTCTCCCCCCTCCCTCTCTCTCTCCCCCCTCCCTCTCTCTCTCCCCCCTCCCTCTCTCTCTCCCCCCCTCCCTCTCTCTCTCCCCCCTCCCTCTCTCTCTCCCCCCTCCCTCTCTCTCTCCCCCCCTCCCTCTCTCTCTCCCCCCTCCCTCTCTCTCTCCCCCCTCCCTCTCTCTCTTTCCCGTTCCCAGGTGCGCTCCCAGGATCGATCTCCGCCGGGAAAGGTGCACGCATTAGATGATTCGGACAAACAAGCAGTGGGATAGCGAGATCGGTGCAGCACAGGCACCAGTAACTCCACCGCCACCGAACGGATTAGGAAGACAGTACAGTCGCCATGTGACCCAGTGTCCAAGTTGGGGGAATATTAACCAGCAAGTTGGGTTGGTGTCGATACAAGTGGGGGGGGGGGGGGGGGGAACAACGTGTCTCAAAAGAAAAAGTGATCGCCGGGGGGGGGGGGGGGATAAGAAAACCCCGCAGACGTGCTTTTGTAAGTGATTTGAAGAAGGTGGGGAATGCAGGTTGTTGTCATGGTGACAGTGAGTTTGAACAGGGATCCCGGGAGACGGGATGTGGGCGTTTCACTGAGAAACAAAAGCGACAACCCGAGTGAGAGAGACTGTAACCTTAAACTGGCGCGGCTCCCAGCGAGAAAGTACTTGGACTCAAGAAACCCAGACACAAGATGTTCCCAGATTTTGTAGTCGGCGTTAAGAGGAGATGCAATGTCACTTTAGGTGCTGATTTTTAAAAAAATCCACACCTTGGGGAGGGGGGGAACAATCTGATCATCAAAAATGATGTTCATTCTCTCTGTTTCAGAAATTGTATGCGACCCTTTGGACTTTTTGTCCGACCTCGTTTGGGCCGGATCGAGTCGAGCTGTTCTGAAATAGCTGAAGAGTAACCATTATTTGATACTTTCTTCCGCGAGGAAGACCTTTAAATAATAGCTCGCACCCAAGCGCTGATCTGCGCCGCGCTTTGGAGCATTAGGAGGCAGAATTTGGACCTTGCAGTGGAGTGGGTCGTTTCTCAGGGAGAGGTGCTCGTTCTTATTTTAAAATGAGGCATCGCGTTTCAGCCGTTCTCCCCTGGGAAGGCAAAGCAAAAGGTCCTGAATTCGTGCAAAGTTGGGGGGCGGTGGGAGAAGCGACAAACCTCCTGACATGATTTCTGCACAAATCATTTGAGGCCTGCTGCAGTCGTCTCTTTCACGTGTTTGCTCCTTGACCACGTTGTTTCATGAGAAGACCATGGTTCCTTTTCACACTTTTGCTGAGCCTGGCGGTTGATGCCGCAGGTGGAAAGCAAAATACAAGGACTGCTTGAAGAAATCTCTTGGTGCCTGCCCCATTGACCACCGCCAGTGGGCTGATCTCGCCTCCAACCGTGCATCTTGGCGCCTCACCGTTCGGCGGGCAGCAACCTCCTTTGAAGAAGACCGCACAGCCCACCTTGCTGACAAAAGAGGAAGGAGGAAACACCCAACCCACCAATTTTCCCTTGCAACCGTGCCTGCCTGTCCCGCATTGGACTTGTCAGTCACCAATGAGCCTGCAGCGGACGTGGACGTACCCCTCCATAAATCTTCGTCCGCGAAGCAAGCCAAAGAAGAGAAAGCAAAATATTGTTTTTTTTAAAAAAAAAAGAACCTTCTGGTTCTTTTCAAAATAAATGTCTGATTTTTGGAAAATAAGGAATGGTGACAATTAGGAACTGCATTGAATGTGGGTACCGTCTCTCACTGTTTCATCCAGACTTTTTCATGGTTCATTTAGTTTTCTTGATGCTGATATTGCGGGGCGGACCTTTAAGTGCTGGCGTGTGACATGTCGGGTTTGAGTTTATGATTACAATGTAACCAATCGACACTCGTGTGGCAGTTCCGATCATGGAATAAGAGGAGCACTGACGCTTGACCCATATCGAAATATGTCACTCCTGGCCGCTTAAATCTTTAGCAAAAGCGCTGTTCTTGAAATGGCAAAGCCAGTATTACACTTAGTCAGACGAACTGAGGCCATTCAGGTCAAAACATCCGATTTGACATGGGGCGCAGACAAAGTAAAACTTGGGCAGCTGCCTAAGACAGACTTGGTACCTATTTCAAGTTTTGTCATCAGGAGGAAGAAGTAGAGAATTCCAATCCCTAGTAGTATCTTGACAGTATGACCCTGCCATTACTGGAGGCACTAATTTGAGAGATGATTAAAAGGCCACAACTGAAGAGCTATTTATTTACACGTCAGAAGGCCTTGCAGAGAAAGAAGGCGAGGCCATGAAGCGATGCAAAACAAGGGCGAGGGTTATTTTTCAGGTGGAACCGAAGAAAATTCAAGTTTGGATGCCGGAAGATTTATTAAGATTAGAACGTTATCAATCACATCGGAATGATGAAATTAAGATGCCATGAAATCATGGTGGACGATTTGATGGGAAAACAAGAGAGTAGAGAATATAATGGTGGTCGTAATGATCTCAAACTGATTTTTTTTTGTTGATGCATGATACAAGTTTGGACACTTTACAAAAATCAATTTCTACATTCAAATTATTGGCTATTTTACTTTTTTGTTGCAATCCCTTCACCCTACGCAATTCGTGGTTTTCAACCTTTTTGTTGCTTGGAAAAGTTTGAAACCACTGAATTGGATCCTGGCTACATTTGAATGCTGATTATTAATACCCCTTGATAACTGAATAATTTATTTACTTTGAAATGTGATTATAAGAACCTTTGTTGGAGATTCAGATCATTACAAATATTTGTGAAGGGCTTTGGATCTCCAATTAACTTTAGGCCAATTTCTTTATGAAAAAATATCTGAAGATACCCCCCACATTGTAACTCAACTGGTGTTCTGTTAAGACACAAGTTGGAATTGGCAAGCTTTCCTATTAGTGCCTTGATTCTCTTGGACCGATTCCTATTTTTTTTTTCATTTTGAAAGGATGATTTCTGAAGTCGCTGAGAATTCACTTTCTGTTGATAGGTCAGCCTCTCTATTTCTTTCTCTGACTACTCAATATATGCTTTACTGTCATGTTTCCCTCTCCCCACAAAGCATTTTCATATTCACTGTTATCGTTTGACCTCCCAAGTGACAGTGGACTTGCTTCCATTCTTTCAAGAGTTTGGCGTTTGCACAGAGTTTATCTAATGGTGCAGATTATCAGCTCATTAGGCACAGGGGCAATCAGGAGAAATTTGGCTTCATTGCAGCTGAATTCTTGACTGCTGGGTCTTAAGTTTTATTATATGTTGTTTTATTGATTTAAAAACCTACTGGAATAACAAATTAAAAACAAAAAGGGCAGGACTGCTCAGAAATTGAAGTTATCCGTCGAAGTATTGCAAGAAGCACTATGGAGGTAGTGAAAGAACAAAACGTTATGAATTCTGAAAAAGCACCTCGACAGAGCCACCTTCAGGTGTAACTGATAGTGCCACATTCTAGGAGATTTCCAACATTATTAGGGGTCACATGAACTTTTGGAGAAATATTTGTCTTATGCATCAAATTTCATGAAAATTTTGTAGGCCTTTTACACACCTGTTAATTCTTTTCACCATACGCGTCTGTTGTAATTTTTCACTTTCTGGACATCTTTCCCCATTAATTGGTTCGAGCGCATGACTTCATCTCCCCCATCTGGGAAGAGGACAGCAAGCCATGGGATTTCCTGTGCAAGATATTGTAATTAGTACCATCTTGGGGTGTGATTGCACCCTGCTGTCCATCACAGGGAAAGTCACCCTTCCCAACGCCATTGTCCCACTGATTAAAGAGTGGGATCTGCCAATGGGGAATCTGTTCATTAGGACTAATCTGCAGAATCTTCAGTGATTGCAGACCACATGGTCTATTTCAACTGTACAACTGCCTTTAACTCCTCGCATGAGAGATTGTGAAGAATCTTATTCAGATTTGACGATTCTGTGATGTATTGCAGACCCAACAATCAACAGTGAGACATGTATTGATATTTTACCAGCTTGTCCTAGTAAAACACCATTCAGTGGTAATGACTTCTATTTACCTGGCCTTTATTTATATTGAAACAATTCTAAGAAGGAATGGCATTTCATTTTTTTTATTGCAAAATTGTGACTTCTGCATTAAGAATTTCATTTATAATTATTATGTACTTTATCGCCGAGAATAAATGATGCATTACTTTCCCAAAAGGGAAAACAAAGCACTGGTCATTGATGGGTGTTTTGTGATCCATCCATTTTTGTGCAAGTTGGAGTTGATTAAATTGATCTATTCTTTTCAAAATTTGTGACACTTAAGGATCAGACTGAATTGTTTATTGTCACATGCATTGAGATACAATAAAAAGCTTTGTTTTGTGTGCGATCCAGGCAAGTCCTATTTAAATACAGCAGGTGTCTTGGGTAAACTTCTACCTCTCATTTTGTTCGTTTTAGATTGGTCACAGTGTTTGAGCTACCGAAAGAAAATAGACACACACACCCAGAGCAGTTCAGTTTATACAAATGTTTATTAGAAATTCAAAAGCTGATTTCAAACTACAATATCCCTTCCCAACTATACTTATCAACGCCTGGACTGGTCCCAACTGCCGAAGTGAGGCAACGACTGCACACTTGTAGTAGGTTGTCAGCATCTTCTCCACCTCCCCCGGCCGGGACGTTGGCTGGACTCTAGAAGTTCTTCTTGCTGAGAGATGTTGCCGCCTCTCGGAGAGTCTCAAACTTCAGCAGTGGGACCATGGCTTATATTACCCAAAAATTGCTTACCAAAGCACCTATTCCCAGCATAGCAAGAAAGATAAGCTAGCATGCTAGGCTTCTATCGAATAACATAATTTTCAGCTTATCACTTTGAATACAATGGTTTATTTTGCATCAAGGCTAGGCCTCTGACAGTCTGTGACCAAAACAAGCAGGAAGATTAAATGTACTCGGTACACAGATGTCCTTTCTTCAGATAACAGCATCTCTGGCCCCTTGGTGGAATTTAGCTTATGTCTGCTGATTCTAAAATAACAAGCAGGTTCTCAGCCTTGCAGAAGCAAAAGCTGCAAAAGTTTAAAAAAAAACATGATTTAAATCTTCCATTATAGCAGGTAATGCAATATTTTTTTTTAAAACAGTACAGGTTGTGTTTCAGAGAGTCAAAAAAATTATTGGTTACATGCAGTGAAAATACTGAGAACAAACACCGATCTTTCAGGTAGAAGCTTTAAAGTGGATTTATCATGCAATATTCTATATTTAATCAAGAAAAAAACTCAACCTTGTTTATGTATTTAATTTCATGTTGGCTATCTTTCATAAATCTAATTTGAGAAAAAAATTGAAGTAACATAGGATCTCAACCCCATGAGCAAAGTTACTGTTTTGTTAAATTTTATTGAAACAGTTCTTTCTTGGGGAATGTAACTCCTGTAAAATATTTGGTTAACACCATTTGCATTTTACAGTTTGTCCTCATTTTTTTTTGTTGTACCTGATTTTGTTACATTAGCGTGGAATATGAATGATAGTGGGTGACAGTCAAAGTTAACCTCTTTATCAAAAATGTCCCTGAATGCTCTATTGATCCTAGGAGTCACATGATGGAGTAGTGGCCCAGTAGAATACCAGCCCTCTCCAGAAAAAAAAAGTGAAGAAAACACAAAGTTACAGAAACACAAAACACAACACAAAACACAACAAATAAATGATAAAGGTGTGGAGAAAAAAAAATGGCATCCAAGAAGGAAAAAGCAAAAACAACGGGGGGAAAAAAAGAAGAAAAGAGAAGGCCTTACCCCAAGGTTAGTGGCAACCCTGCAGAGTTGCGACCTCCTGACCGCGGGACTGCAAAAATGGCTCTGAGCCAAACAGAAGTGTGCAATGCACACACTAAGGAAAAAGAGAACAATGACGGGAGGGGTGCCCAGCTGAGGAGTGAACTACACAGCGCGACCAGCTGAGAGATGCCCGATAGTAGGGCTCTCAGCTGGAAGATGAGGAAAGCGACAGAAAAGGGAGTGATAGGAAATAAAAACAGCTGTAGGAAGCCCAACTAGCCCAGAAGAAGACCAACAGCAAGAAGCTATGGAAAAAAACACCAGCAAACTGAGGCAAGCAGTTCAACAGGAAAGTCAGAAGAGACACAGATACAAGGAAGAGAAGTAGAAGACTCAAACACAGGTGCAGACACAGAAGGAGGAAGAAGTCCAAGCTCTGCACAGAGGAATAGAAGGTAAAATAGATGGACAGTATATACATTAAAAAAAAACTTTCAAGAACAAATGAAAGCATTAAAAGAATGGTTGACATTAGAATTTAGTGAAATGAAAAGAAAAATGAAAAGTACAGAAGAAAAAGTGAGTAGAATAGAGCTGGTCATGACAGAAATAGGGAAAAAATTAGAAAATGTGGAAGAACGAGAAATGGCTGTAGAAATGGAAGTGAATGACTTAAGAAGAAAATTGGAAGACAGTGACAAAAAAGTTAGAGTCACAAGAGATGTTAGCTCAGAAAATTGATATGTTGGAAAATTATAGGAGGTGAAACAATATAAAGATAATGGGCTTAAAGGAAGATGAAGAAGGCACAAATATGAAAGAATTTATAAAAGGATGGATCCCAAAGGTCCTGGGAATGCCAGAAATACAGTAAGGAATGGAAATAGAAAGGGCACACAGAACATTTGCCCTGAAACCACAGTCACAACAAAAACCAAGATCCGTTTTAGTAGAATTTCTGAGATACACGACAAGAGAAAATATATTGGAGAGAGCAGGGAATAAAATTAGAGAAGACAAAAAACCATTGAAATACAAGGGTCAAAAAATATTTTTTTACCCAGACATAACTTTTGAACTCCCAAAGAAGAGGAAGGAGTTTAACACAGCAAAATCGATCCTATCGAAAAAAGGCTATAAATTTATGTTAAGATATCCAATGAATAATGTGGATTACACAGAGTTTAAAAAAGAATCACCATTTAAATGGCAAACACCAGCAATCCGATACCTAGGTATTAGATTAGATAATAATTTAGGCCACCTATACAAATTAATTTATCAGCCATTAATGAAGAAATTACAGGATGACTTAGAACATTGGAAAGAATTGCCACTAACATTGATAGGGAGGGTAAATTGCATTAAAATGAATGTCTTCCCAAGAATACAATACTTATTTTAATCGTTACCAATTCCCTTAACAGAGAAATTCTTCAATGAACTAAAGAGAATAGTAAGGAAATTCTTATGGAAAGGGGGGAAACTGAGGATAGCGCTACATAAATTAACAGAGTGGTACAAACAAGGTGGTTTGCAGCTACCAAACTTTAAAAATTATTATAGAGCAGCACAATTAAGATATCTATCAGATTTTTATCAGACAATGGAAAAACCAGATTGGACCAAGATAGAGCTAGATAAAATAGGGAAGAAGGTAGCAGAACATATACTTTATAAGTCGGATGAAAAACTGGTGCAATATAAAAGAATTGCCACTAACATTGATAGGGAGGGTAAATTGAAATAAAATGAATGTCTTCCCAAGAATACAATACTTATTTTAATCGTTACCAATTCTCTTAACAGAGAAATTCTTCAATGAACTAAAGAGAATAGTAAGGAAATTCTTATGGAAAGGGGGGAAACTGAGGATAGCGCTACATAAATTAACAGAGTGGTGCAAACAAGGTGGTTTGCAGCTACCAAACTTTAAAAATTATTATAGAGCAGCACAATTAAGGTATCTATCAGATTTTTATCTGACAAGGGAAAAACCAGATTGGACCAAGATAGAGCTAGATAAAATAGGGAAGAAGGTAGCAGAACATATACTTTATAAGTCGGATGAAAAACTGGTGCAATATAAAAGTTCACCAGTACTGCATCATTTACTCAACATATGGAAGAAGATTCATGTAGAAAGGAAAAAAAAATTACCAACTACCAAAATTATTATTGACGCAAAATCAACTACTCCCTTTCACAATAGAAAATCCTTCCTTTAGAGAACGGGAGAGAAATTTTTTTGGGGGAAATAATTTATTAACATTTGAACAAATGAAGTACAAATATGGAATAACTCATGGTACAATGTTTGCATACCATCAACTGAAAGCCTACTTAAAGGACAAATTGGGAAGCAGACTGAGATTACCAGAAGGGAGCAGCTTTGAATATGTGATTACAGAAACGATAATAAAAAGATTTATAACGAACATGTACATCAGGCTGCAAGAGAAGGAAGATGATGAAATAAGCTATAAACCCAAACAAAAGTGGGAAAAAGATTTAAACATAAAGATAAAAAATGAAATATTGGAAAAGTTATGCTCTGGAACTATGAAGAATATAATAAACACGAGGTTACGCATGTTACATTATAATTGGTTACACAGGTTATATATCACGCCCCAAAAGTTAAAAAAATGGGATCCAACATTATCAGATAGACGTTTTCGCCTTAAGAAGGAAATGGGAACAACAGTACATACAATTTGGGCATTGAGAAAGTGAGAAAGTGTTGGGAAGATCTAAATCAGGTAGTAAATAAAATCACAAAAAGCAACATACCAAAAAATCCAGAGATCTTTCTTCTAAATAATATAAGAAGTAAAGAATTAGGCCTCAAACTGGATGAAGTGCAAAAAAGATTTATTATGATAGCTTTAGCTGTAGCAAAAAAATGTAAAATGTCAACTTAGAAATCAGAAGAGAGCCTGAGAGTACAGCAATGGTACATGGAAATGAATAAATGTATTCTATTGGAAAAAAATAACATATAATTTAAATAATAAAGTCACATTATTTGAACAAATTTGGGAACCGTACATGGAACACAACAGAGAGGGCTTGCCTCGGACCTTCACCCCTTAAAATGATAAAATGATAAGAAGACAAAATGACTTGATCCAGTGTGTAAAAGTAGATGAGACAATTTTCTTGTTTATTTTCATTGTGCGATGACATTGTTTAATGGTTTTATTGTATTGTATATGTTGAACGTTAAATGGGTTTGGAGGGGGGTGGGAAGGAGGGAGGTATGGTGGGGGGAAAAAAGGGGAGAAAATGCCACTGTGTATATTTAAGAGGGAAATGTTTGTATGTTCACATGTCAAAAATAAAAAAATTTAAAAAAATTCTATTGATCCTTTTCTTTTACCTATCAAAGATGGGTGTTTCTCTAGCGTTTTAGATTGCACAAGGAATATAGTATGCAGCTGTTTCTTGTGATTGTTAGATTTGATTCAATCTGACAATTTAGATGTAGATAATATTGATAAAAATGAGGTCATTCAGTCCTTTGAGCCTTTTCATTGACTAATTTGTATGGTTCAATGCTACACCGTTTCTCGCAATCCTTGCAGAGGTTCTCTCCAGATTAGGTGATTTATCTTTAGAATATTTAGCATATTAAAAGATGTTCCACAAGTTTAAAAAAAATTATATTGTAGTGAGATTGTAAGAGCTTGCAAGTGATCACTAGGTCAAATGCTTCAGCATTTTTACAAATATTATGGTAGAGAGTTGAGAGAACATCTTGAATACTTTATTGCCCTGTATTTTTAGGTGTGACTTTCAAATGTAATGCAAATATTCTGCACAGAATAAGAAGGGCGACATGGTTAACCTATAGCACCTTGGTTCTAATCCAATGCTGTCTGTAAGGAGTTTGTAAGTTCGACCTGTGTCTGCATAGGTTTCCTCCGGGCGCTCCAGTTTCCTCCCACCCTTCAAAAAAAACGTATGGGAATTGTAGGTGTATTTTGAGAGCACAGACTTGTGGGCCAGAAGGGCCTGTTACTGTGCTGTACGTATGTCTAAATATATTGCCTCCAGTTTCAGTTTTTTTTCTGTACCCATGAATCTCTAAGCTGGAAAGATGAGGTGAATTATATCTTAATTTAAAAACATTCTAAATACTGTCTTGGGTAATATTTGTTCAAACAAAACCAGAAAACTGCAGGTGCTGGGAAGTATAAAATTAAAAAAAATACTGGCATTAATGAGAAAGTCAGAAAGCATTTGTGGTGATAGGAACGGTGTTAACTGTTCAGGTGGATAACCTTTTATTAATACTGGTAAATGTTGGAGATAAAATGAGTTGCAGATAAAGATGGAGTCATGGAAAGAATAAAATGAAAGGTGTGTGTTGGGATGAAACCAGGAGAGGTCGAATGATACGTGATGGTGAAAGAGGGTGTCTGGAGGATGTCTAACTTGAGAGAGGTGAACGATCTCGGATGTGTGAGAAGAGGAGACAGGGGAAATATGAGTGCTGAAAATGTGAGACAGAAGTGTGGAATGACTGATAATTTGACATTGTTGAATTAATTGTGTTTCTTAAGGCTGTAACGTGCCAAGTAAGAAGGTGAGATGTTGTCCATTAAGTTTTGTTAGAGCAGAATAGAAAACCAAATTCAAAGAGGTCACAGTGGACGAGGAGTGCAGACTCCTGAACTCCCAGAACATTTGGGGATTGGGTACCGTGGAATGTTAATGTAAAAATGCAAAATTCTGGAGATGCTCAGCAGGTCAACAGTGTCCTTCATGCAGCAAAGACAAAGATACACAAGTGTCAGTTCATTCATCATAGTAGGAGAAAATGGCAGCAAGCATCTGAACAAAAGGGTGGGGTGGGGGGGGCAGGGAGTAGATGATAGGTGGAGAAAGGAGGGAGGGGACGAAAGCAATAAGGGGGAGGGGGAAAGGTAAGGCTGTGTGGGTAGAAGGACAGGAAAAGGGGGAGGGGAATGAAAAGGCAAGGTTTAATGGAAAGCAGTAAAGTCAATGTTCATGACATGTGGCTGGACAGTGCCCAGATCCTCCAATCTGTGGATGGTCAGGGTGGGACAGTACATAAGGCCATGGACCTGGTAGAGGGTGACTGGTTGGGTATTTGGTCCAGGATGTTAATATTTTAAATATGTTGAACTATTCTAACCAATATTTATGTAATATGCTCTGTGATCCTGTAGAAACTCTATTTTGTCTTTACTGTGACAAATAATAGTGACTTGACATAAAATGATTGGCATCTCTGATTTCGTGGTCTTCTAGTCTAGTTTTTTTTGTGATGGAGACAACATTGTGAGAACTGAAGATGGTATAATCTTCTAACCGGGTGTAGTGTGGATTGTGTGGGTCATGTGACCCCTCCACCTGGAACCTGGTGGGAATGTGGATTGCAAAATTTAATGTGACCTCTCTTACTGGAACTGGGTTGGAAGTCACTTCACCTGCCAATCAAAGGTGAGATCTGCCCATCTGTGAGGCTGACATGCGATTGGTCCGAGCAGGTCACGTGAACAGGCCCTGCGTTGAAAAGCCATACATGGAGCCTGCTTGTCCTCTTTTCTGGTGCCTCAAGATGATCACTGAAGTCCAGGCTGCCGACCATGAGCAGGCACTGGAGGGCCAACTACGATGGGCCTGTCCCAGATCCCGAACCATGGTCGAAACTGGAAATCAAATTCATTTGATGTACTAATTAGTGGTAATTAATTTACTGTTCATTAATGTGCTGTGCCTGTGGATGGATGGGCATTGTCTATTTAACCCTTGCATTTCCATTTGGGAGTTCAGAACGTTTAGCAGTGATTTATTTGCACCCTAAGTGTCTTATTCTGGGTTAGTCTGTGAGTGTGTGCCCTTTTGTGAATTCCCTTGTTCATAAATAAAGACCACTGTTTGTTGATAACACGTGTCCACCCTTGATTCTCTTTGAAATCGTCGAACCTATTCTTCAATTCAACACGGTGTAACTGATGATCTGTATATCAACAGGAAGTCCAGGTATAATCTACTCAAGGCTATCAGCAGATTCTGATGGAAGCTAGATGCAGAGATAAATACTTGCCAGCTGTGGCAGGGCTTGCAGGCCATTACATCCTACAAGGTGAAACCTTACATTATTAATGGCTGTGATGCTTCATTCCCCAATGAGCTGAACATCTTTTCATTTTCACTTTTGAAAATTAGAAATTATTATCATAAACCTGTCAAAAAATTAATTGCTTTATGGCATCATTACAGTGAAATTATTGCCAAAAATTACATTTCAAAAATAAATAAATGGTTCAAGAAAATAGGAAAGAGTGGGGTGGTGTTCATTGTCCATTCAGAAATCTGATGGCAGAGGGGAAGAAGCTGCGTGCTCGTCTTTAGGCTCCTGCTCCCTTTTCCTTTTTTTAAATTATTTGTTTTATTGAGTTTTTTAAAAAAAAGTTTCCCCAAACCCTTGAGTCAGTGTTAAAGTTATGTAGTTACAAAACATAAACTTATCCATAATATTGAAACAAAGCTGGCAGCAAAAATATCAATAATATAACCATATGTCTATTTAGACCTCTAATAACAGAAAAAAAACTGCCGTTCATTAATATGCTTCAACACAACATCCACCACTATTTCTGCCCCCCCCCCTGCCCCCCACCCCCCAGGAAACCTTGATATTTGTCCCATTTTTGTGTATAGATGTTCAATTTATTGAATTGTTTTTAAGGCTGCCTCTTTGGCCATATCTGAGGCCCACTCCTGAAATGATGGTTTCCACACCCCCCCCAAATTCTTCCAACCTCTAAGTATAATTTGTCTTCCTACCATTATACGTCTTAATCCAATTTTGAGAGAACTTATCCCAAAATAAACCAAGTGTATCTCCTGAGGTAAAGAGTCTGGGGCCCTGTACCTTTTTTCTGATGTTAGCATTGTGAAGAGGGCTTAGCCTGTGTGGTTGGGATCCCTGACTATTGAGGCTGCTTTATTAAGGCACCTCCTTTTGTAGACGTCCTCGATGGAGTGAAGAATGGTGCCTTTGATATCTGTGGCCGAGTTAGCAACTCTAGAGATTTTTCCTGTCCTGTGCATTTGGCATCTCCAGACTAAACAGAATTGTCTCCACAGTAAAACCTGCAGAATTTCCCAAGAGTTTTTGGTGACGTACTAAATCTTCTCTCAAAGTATAGCCGCTGGTGAACCTTCTTTATGACTACATCTAAATCAGTGGTTCTCAACCTTTTTTCTTTCCACTCACATAGCACTTTAAATAATCTCGATGCCATTGGGGCTCTGTCATTAGTGATTGCTTAAGGTGGGATGTGAGTGGGAAGGGAGGGTTGAGAATCACTGCTCTAGACCCAATTGTTACTGAAATATTTTGCTTGAGAAAAATTGTCATTGTTCCATTTCCTTTGGAGTTATGAAACTGTGCACATAACAAGTCAATGAGGGATGATTAAAACCGTGGTTTTCATCCTTTATGTAGCAAAGGTAAAAATACATATCCGACGTTTCGAGCTTGAGCCCTTCATCAAGGTATGTTGAGGGGTTCAAACCTGAAATGTTGGTTCTGTATTTGCTACATGAAAGACACTGTTTGACCTGCTGAGTTTCTCCAGCTTTTTATGTTCTTGTATCTACTGTGAAGTGATTGTGATGTTAGGCAAATTGCAGTGGGTCCATATCTTTACTTGGGTACATGTAAATTCTGGCTGTGACCAACCTCTCAGAGTATTTCATCCCAGTAGATGTGAGTGTTACTGGACAACAGTCATCGAGGCAGCTCACTCTACTCTTCTTGGCCACCGGGATGATTGATGCCATTTTGAATTAGGTACCATTGAGAATCCCTGCAGAGGCTGGTGACCCTGTAATATCTATCTTTGAGGCCAACATCAGAACATCTTTCAAGAGGGTGGACATTTCCTAAGTGTCAGGCCCTAATGGTGTACCTGGCACTGTACTAAAAATCTGCACCAACCAACTAGCTGGAGGTTAATGGGCATTTTCAATCTCTCTTGGCTTCAGCCAGACATTTCCACCTGCTTTAAAAGGGCATCAATCATCCCAAGAAGAGTAGAGTGAGCTGCCTCAAAAACTATCGCCCAGTAGCCTCACATCTAGAGGGCATTCTGACTGGTTGTATCACCATCTGATATGGAGGAGCCAATGCAGAGGACAGGAAAGGCTATGAACTCAGCCAGAACCATCATGGCCATTAGTTTTCACTCCATTCAGGACATCTTCAAGCCTCTATCCTCAAGGACCCTCACCTCCCAGGCCATGCCCTCTTTACACGGCTCCATCAGGAAGGAGGTACAGCCAAGACTGTAGTATCTTTTTCAATCGCTGCCTATTCTGTTACCTTAAAAACTTCTTTAAACTACTAAACGATGTTATTATACAGTTCCTATGGAATAATAAGGTACCAAGAACCACACAGGACAAAACTGACATGGGGCTATGAACTGGGAGGACATTTCAAAAAAATACTGCTTAGCTGAACAGGCTAGATTTCTTGCAGCCTTCTTCATTGAACTTCACTGGATTTAGATGGGAATGTTCTCAATGGAGGAGAGTGAAACAAAGGATTTTTATCTATAAATGGAGTATCAAATCACTATTAAAAAAGACAGATAATCCCATATTAATACATATGATCAGAACGTGGCAAGAAATTAATGAATGTATAGGAAAAAAGTAGGGATATCAATAAAAGCACCACTGTGTAAAAATATGTTATAGACAGTAGAATATTAAATTTGTAGTATGACAAAGGTATACGATATATTGAAGACTGGTACACGGAGGGATCTCTTATGTCCTTTGAACAATTAAAACACAAATACTGGTGGCCAGTGGGACCTTATTCTGTTTTCTCCAGCTTGGATCATTCTTAAGGGAAAGATGGGGACCAACATTGACCCCACCTGAAATTAATGAAATGTAACGAATGGTTTGGATGGGGAATACATCCAAATTTATAACAATAATATACTATGCTCTCCAGAGCGAAAGTTCAAAACCAGGATTATAGAGGTCAAGAGAAAGATGGGAGTCGGAATTGGGGGTGGTGATTTCAGAAAAAAGCTGGTCAGATTGGTGTATGGACAGCATGACATCAATCATAAATGCAAGATATGGATTGGTTCAGTATTTTTTTTCACACCAATTATATCTTACCCCACAGAAATTACATAGTTTCAAATATCAGAGGTGTATTTCATATGTGGGACTGAGGCAGGAATGTTTTTACATCCTGCACACTCATGTGTGAGTGTGAGGCCATTTTGGCAAGACGTCACAGAAATATTAACTAGGATAACAGGAGTAGCCTTCACGCGTGACCCAGAGCGCTATCTACTAGGTAATTTTATGGAAATAAGCAACATATTGACTAAATATAAAATCTCATATATAAAAATAACTTTGGCTGTAGCAGAAAAAAGTATCGTGATCACTTGGTAGTCTGACTTTTGTAAAGGACTGGCAGCCATACCTGGGCCACATAGGGGCCAAAATAAAGTAATAAAAAAGACAAGGGACTACAAATGCAGCTATTGAAATGTGGTTTCCCCCAATTGTATTCTATATATTTTAAAGATACATAAACTCTGACGGTGTGCGGATTCATCAGTATGGAATGGGGGAACGGAAGGAGGGACTGTTTTATTTTTATTTGTTGTTTGTGAGAAAAAGTTGAATACATTATGATATTTTGAAAATGTTTATGTATATTTTTGAAAAATTTCAAATATAAAATAGTCAAAAAAAAAGGAAGGATAGAGGCTGAAGGCAAACACCCAACGGTACACACTTCTTCCCCTCCACCATCAGATTTGTGAAAGGTCAATGAACCAGACACTTCCTCACTTTTTCTCTTATTTTGCACTAATTTATTTTCAAGTAATTTATAGCATTTTTTCCGACTGTGACGCAGCTGCAAAACAACGTACTTTGTGACATGTTCATGACGATCAATTCTGATTCTGTTAACAAGGTAGAAATACAAGTAAAGGGTGCTGTTTCATCTGGCAGGAGTGTTGAGTCCCTCTGGGAATGGACAGAAGAAGATTAAAGGCTGCATGATGTTATGGGAATATTCTGTGACAAAAGGGAAGATTATGAATGTGGAAGAGCAAAGCAGAGTATTCATCTCTTCAAAATGTTGAAAAGGGAGGGAAAAAAATTTTTGGAATTTCTACATGGCAACATTTAACTACACCCTAAGCTTGACAAAGCAATGCCATGATTGCAATATCAATAAAGATGGCTTTATTCTCGTGTGCATAAAATGGATAAATTTTTCCATTTCTTTGCCCTCTAAAGCCATAGAAAGAGAAGCCTCTATCAAGTCAAGAAAGAGAAGCAAAAGTGAGTCCCTTCAGAGACAATGAGTGTCTCCACCGCCTCTCGAACTCCTGTAACCTCCCAAACTGCATAGTCTGTCCAGTCCAGTGGTTAACCTGAGCTCCAGGTATCCAAGTCACTCTCCTCAGCCCCTTGTCCTGAACCCCCATGCAATGAGGAAGTTGCCAATGCAATGAATGCTGTGATTTTGGCTGCAACTAGAAAATGGTGTCATTCCATGCTGAGATAATAAAATGACTCTGTGTAACTGTGATCAAATTCAGAACTCCTGTATGTTGCATGTTTCCAGGGTCGCTGGTCACAGGGGTTTCCCAGCTGTGATGTTGGATTCCTCATCAATTCCAATGGCAGAGTGCAAACTTGTTTTAGACTTTAAAGTTAAAATGTTAATTAAGACCTACAGCATGGTAACAGGCCCCTTCGGCCCACAAGCCCATGCTGCCCCATTATACCCAATTAACCTACCACTCCCGGTATGTTTTTGGGAGGAAACTGGAGTCTCAAGGTAAAACCCATGCAGACAAGGGGAGATGGTGCAAACTTCTTATAGCTTTGCACTAACCACTATGCCAACTTTGCTGCCCATTTTCATTTTTAATTTCCCTCAGGATTGGAATTCATTGATGGAGGTGGTGTACAGGTTAGACCTCCACTACTTTCAGAGCTAATGATAGGTAGAAGTGAATCCAGATCACAGTTAAACAAATACTAGCCAGAAAACCTCTGTTGATATTGACCTTATGCACTTAGTACTCTGTCAATGCCAACTTGTTAATTCTTGTCAGTAAATCCCCTTGACTGGATAATCATGTTTTGTTTCCTTTATTCTCCTGGTATTGTTGTTAAAGCCTTAATAATCAATACAGGAACTGTTAGATTAAACAGTGCTTCATTCAGGCAACAGAAGGCTTAGTTATATTTCAGTGTGGAATTCATAGTGAAACTGGATTATATGAACTTTATACAGAAAATATCAGGTTGCTTTAATTCTTTCTGTGTCAGGAACCTAAACTCCATGAGAAGTTCACTTTTCAAAGTCTTTGACTTGGATGCAATCAGATCTTTTCTGGAGTTCAAGGAATGCCATGTCATGAGCATTTCTGCAACTGGATCCACATTTTGAGAGCCAAACACAAGAAGCAGGCTAACAGTCAAACAGTCAGAGCAGAATGAGCACTAAATTGTGGAAGACAAGAGGTGGTATCATGTCCCGAAATTGAAAGCCGTTCATTTTGGCCCATTAGTCAGTCACCTTGCGATGGACCAGTGCATGATTTGTGTTCGGGCTAAAGGTGTGATGAGTAACAAATCAGCCTTTGCACTCAGGAAGTTTGTTCTTTCACCACTGAATAGTCTGAGAAATAAAATCAAGGGTGTTGCTAAAGTCAAGTCTGGCAACAGTATAATCGCAAGGAGGAAAGAGACTTGGGGGTTGAGATGGGGAGGGATAGCTGGTGGTACTTGTACAATCAGATGAAAATAAACTTGACCAATACAAAAGAATTCCCAAGGTTCTTAATGCAGGGCACATTTGGAAATCCAGAAGTATCTGCAACTTTCCAACTATCATTTGCAACCCCTATTTCTGCCAGTTGAGTGTGCTGTTACCTTGAGTTTAGCAATTTCCCATTGTGCCAGTGTTATATCTGAGCATATGAGCAAATCTCCTTTCCTCTGTCAGCTTTCTTATTATCTTTTCTATAACTCAGTACACTGACAGCACTTACATTTGGATCAGAACTTAATATCTTTCAGAGTTACAGAGGATTTTGTATTCTGTGTGTATTGCTCTTTCAACATGATGAACAACCTATTTTCAGCATTTTTTTTATCTTCAGGAAGATGGAAATATATGATTAGAAAAAATATCATACCATCAGAAAAATTGTTTTAAGAATGTATATTTCTCCTCTCCAATTATTCTGTTTAAAAGAATGATTAAATGTTTAACTTAATAATGTTCCTGTTTAGATAATTATGTCCTAAATGGGAAGCAATTAGTTGGAATTATTTTTGTAAAAAGCATTTCCTTATTTTGTATATGAACAGAATTGCCATATTATTTTGACATGAAAGAAAAGACTAATTTTATTTCTGAAATGGAACCTTCCTTCCTTTATACCACTCTATTAAAATCAAGTTCAAACACAATTCCAGTGCAATTTAAAAAGCTCTATTGCAAAAATAAGATGAACCTACAAACGATTTGGAATCTAGCATAATGACATATATGGTGTGATATCCTGAAAATGAATATTTTTAAAAAGGATTTGAACATGTCCTATTCCAGGGTCTTGAGATCACAAATCTAGTCCTAGTTCAGTGCCAGACTCTACAATCCAAAGTCCCATCTTTCAGGTGAAGTGTTAAATTGTGCTTCTCTAACTAACTCTGCAAGGCAGAAAAGTTGCTATGGCAATAGTTCAAAGAAGAGCAGAGCTGTTATCCTTGGTGCCTGGGCTAATATTTATCTCCCACTAAGCATTATAAAAACAGATTATCCAGCAGTCATCATCTTGCTGTTTGTGGCAAGTTGCTGTTAAAATGTGACTGCCACGGTCACATTTTGTACATGAACTAAATTGCAAAACCATTCAGTGGGCAATGGAATGTTTTGGGACATTTCCTTAAAGGCCATGAAAACTATTTCCTAAGCTTAAACTTTCCTTTGAACTACTCTTCTTTCGACCATCCTGCCCTTTCAAGGCAATGATTTAGTTTAATAAACAAAAGACAAGAAAACATTGTAGGAAAGTTTGGAATCTTGCACAATCAAGGTGTTGTTGCTCTGGTTCTTCCTTGGAGAAATCTGAATCCAACTCCTTTCTTTTGTCACAGTTCCATGAGCTCCTCTGCTTGAATGGTCATACAATTTTCCCTTGTGCAGTGAATTTGGCCGAAATTATTTCCCTTGACTTAACATTCCCCATTCTCAAAGCTCAGCTTGATGAAAAATTCCTTACCTCAGATATTTAATATAAATTTTAAACAAGAATCACCAAAAGAGGATGGCAATTTAATCTGAAGATATGGTAAGGATTTCACCAAATTCTAAGAGTTGTCAAGCCTGAGAATGGACTGGATAAAGAGGTGTGGGAGAAGGGAATTTTAAGTCATGAAATAATTATCAGCTTTCTCACTGTTAAATTTCCATTATTTATTTGGCGCATTATTAACTCGAGCGCTGACAAAACAACCTGACTTTAACAACATAAGAAACAAAAGCTGAAGTAAGTGATTTAACTTCCACACCTGCTCCCGCCTCATCGTTTAAAATATCTAAATATCTATCATGAATATACTCAGTGATCATAGCTGTTGGGAGAGGATTCCAAAGATTCTCTACTCTGTGGATGAGTGGCATTCATTAATTTGAGGTTTGGAAATATGATTAATTCTGCATTTACTGTGTAAAGGTTTTGCAGGTTCTAATGAAAATGCCTCTCATTCTTCTAAGTGGTTCTCAACCTTCTTCCTTTCCACTCACAATTCTTCTTCTTTGGCTTGACTTCGCAGACGAAGATTTATGGAGGGGTAAATGTCCACGTCAGCTGCAGGCTCGTTTGTGGCTGACAACTCCGATGCGGGACAGGCAGACACGGTTGCAGCGGTTGCAGGGGAAAATTGGTTGGTTGGGGTTGGGTGTTGGGTTTTTCCTCCTTTGTCTTTTGTCAGTGAGGTGGGCTCTGCGGTCTTCTTCAAAGGAGGTTGCTGCCCGCCAAACTGTGAGGCGCCAAGATGCACGGTTTGAGGCGATATCAGCCCACTGGCGGTGGCCAATGTGGCAGGCACCAAGAGATTTCTTTAGGCAGTCCTTGTACCTCTTCTTTGGTGCACCTCTGTCACAGTGGCCAGTGGAGAGCTCGCCATATAACTGGATCTTGGGAAGGCGATGGTCCTCCATTCTGGAGACGTGACCTACCCAGCGCAGTTGGATCTTCAGCAGCGTGGATTGGATGCTGTCGGCCTCTGCCATCTCGAGTAGTTCGATGTTAGGGATGAAGTCGCTCCAATGAATGTTGAGGATGGAGCGGAGACAACGCTGGTGGAAGCGTTCTAGAAGCCGTAGGTGATGCCGGTAGAGGACCCATGATTCAGAGCCGAACAGGAGTGTGGGTATGACAACGGCTCTGTATACGCTAATCTTTGTGAGGTTTTTCAGTTTGTTGTTTTTCCAGACTCTTTTGTGTAGTCTTCCAAAGGCGCTATTTGCCTTGGCGAGTCTGTTGTCTATCTTGTTGTCGATCCTTGCATCTGATGAAATGGTGCAGCCGAGATAGGTAAACTGGTTGACCGTTTTGAGTTTTGTGTGCCCGATGGAGATGTGGGGGGGGCTGGTAGTCATGGTGGGGAGCTGGCTGATGGAGGACCTCAGTTTAAGTAATCCCAATGACATCGGTGCTCTGTGATTAAAGGATTGCTTAAGGTGGTATGTGAGTTGGAAGGGAAGGTTGAGAATCACTGGTCTAGACCCAATTGTTACTGAAATATTTTGTTGTCATTGGCCCATTTTCTTTGGAGTTATGAAGCTGTGCACATATTGAGTCAATTAAATACGATTAAAACAGCGGTTTTTAAACCTTTTCTTTCCATCCACATACCACCTTAAGTAATCCCTTACTAATCACAGAGCACCTACGGCATAGGGAATACTTACAGTGGTCAGTGGTATGTGAGTGGAAAGAAAAAGGTTGAGAACCAATCTAAACTCAAGATAATATAAGCCTAGTTTGCTTAATCTCCTGTTATGTGATAAACTCACCATAACAGGAACCTGGTTCATTGACTTCTCTCCACTACAAGTATATTTTCCTCAGGCAGGGAAGCAGGACCTGGACACAATATTCCAAATATGCTCTGTCCAGAGCTCCATATAATAGGATGAGCTGTCTCTACTTTTGTATTCAAAGCCCCTTGTGATAAAAGTCAACATACTGCTTGCCTTGCTAATTGCTTGTTGAACCTGAACAACTTTCACTGATAGGCATAAAGGGGCATCCTGGTCAAATAAATGTGTAATTGAAAATCGGCTAACAATACCGGTGCTGCTCTGTAACAGTCGAATGGCATTAAAATTGCTTCAGTGGACAATGTGCTGAGATTTCAGATTCCCAGCATTGGTGCTAAAGAGGGCAGAGAAAATCTATGGGGAGCTGTGGCGGATATAAATAGCAAGTGGTTGACCACAATGGAGGCCATTAAGATTCAATTTTAATTCCACCTTTTTATACATTGGTTCATTTTTTCCAAAAATAGACTTTAAAAAAAAAATTAGATATACCACACAGGCCATTTTGACCCATGAGCCCATGCCAGCCAATTACACCCAATTCGCCTACACCCTCAGTTCAGTGGGAGGAAACGGGAACTCCAGGGGAAACCCACGCAGACACAGAGAGGATGTATAAACTCCTTACAGATTTGAACCCCAGGCCGAATGCTGGCGCTGTAACTGCGTTGCTCTAGCTCCTATGCCAACCCTGCCACCCAGATTTTATTCACATTAAATCATTTACAAAAGAAGAAAACTGTTTCACAAATCTTCTTACTCTTATGACCATCCCACCATTGTACATTCTTACGTAGACACCATTGCCATCACTGTGGCACCTTGTCATTACTCCTTTATTGTTTGAGGGGCTTTCCCTCAGTCACAGCCCCTCAAGTGCCCAGTGATGGAAGAACTCTTCACTGTCTCCCTTATATTGGTGTATAGGGTGGACAAATTTGACAGTACTGCGTTTATCAATGGATTTGCAGGAAGATGATTTGGCTACCTCTTGGAAAGACATGCCAATATGTGATGTTTTCAGGAGTGAGGTACATTTTTGCTAGGATGATGCTTTAGGTGGCCTGTTTTGTGCAAGATGGCACAAGTTTCACCAAGGCAGTCCTTGCTCACAGCTATGATGTCCTGAAACCTAGGTGCCACATTTCACAGTATTTTCGGAATACTGATGCTGTATGGAGGTCATCCACACTTCATAATCAAGGAGGAAAGATCTTACTTACTTTTCCTGTGGCAAGTAGGCTTCCCTGGAATCCACGCGTGTTGTATAAAGCCTGACACAGACCCCTTCTGGCAATCTTGAAGTTGTCCCCTTCCACTCAGAACATGCCCAGGGCCCTCTCAGGTCCTGTTGGTATATTCTTCCTTCCTTCTCCTGTCATTGCAACATACTTTCTTGAGGGAATATCAATCTCTTGTAACTGGATGGGTGCAATGAGTAATGTAGGTATAAAATACAACTTTGCATTACTTGGTTAAAGTTGTGAGCTAAATACCAGAGCAGCAAGATTTTGCAATAGATTACTAGAATGTGTTGAAACTGATACAATCTAGTGCAGCCGAGGGAAATTTGATAATACCATTCTGGGAACCTGCAATTGAAGATTACGATCTTTATGGAATTTTTCAACAACTCTATGATGATATCCAAATTGTTTTAAAGTATTATAAAACAATAAAAGAACTTCTGGGGTTACAACTTAATGCATCAAAAAGTGGTCAGCTAGTCCAAGGATCATAAACAATATTTGTCTGTAGAATTGTGGCTGTGAAATAGGCATGTGAAAAATGATCCATAGATTATTTGCCTTTGAAATAAATGACTTGATCGCCATTCCAGTTTGAAACCAATTAATTCTGTCCCACTGGAGAGCACTTGTCAAAACATTTTGGAGCAAAGTGAACCAGATGAATGAGTATTTTAAAAGGGTAATTTATAAATCTGCAGCCATTTTGTTCTATTAAGGAGTTCAAAATCAGCATAATTTGCAGCGTAAAGAGAGCACAATATACTCATGTTTTTCTTTAAAAAAATAGAGATCTGATTTGTCCTGAAGAAGCACAAGCAAAGGAGCATAAATTGGAAAGAAAGATGGTCAATTACAAGCTTTGAGGTCAGAGTCTGAGAGAAAAAAAAGGAAATGTAAGATTATAAAAAATTATCTGAGAAAAGGAATACTGTTCATGAATTCTAAACTATCATGCAATGTAGATTGTGAAACTAGCTTAGCTATAGCTCAGTGTTGACCAATCTTGATTACAAATGACAATTTTATGAATCTTGGATTTACAAGATTGCAGAAGATTTGGACAAATGGCATTACGATTCTAACCCCAACTCTAATGCATCAATTATTGTTTTTACATTCTAACTCTAAGAACAAAATCCTGAACCATACTTCTGCTCTGCATTTTTCTGTGTGTCTGATATGTCCAAAACGAGCATTGGAAATGTAACAGAACTTAGCTGAGAGCTGATGGCCCCTGGAGCCATAAAATTAGAGAAAGTTATCCATCTGCTGCAAAGCCATAAAGGTAAACATGAAGAATAGGCATATATTTGTTTTTGATGTTTTATACAAAAACACTGGGATCTCTCAATTAAGTTATTCAGTGGTGTGTCCTTCCATATCTCTAGTTCACTTTAGGTATCAATGAATTGGAAACCATGGTCTCCGCATGGACTTTTGCAGGGTTAGAAGATAAGCTCCAGGACATGATGACTGAAGCAAGAGAGGATGGGCTTTGCTCATAACATCTGCAAGACTTCTGCCAATCTGCATCTGCTGCACAACATCAAAGGTTCATGGAAGTTTCTCCGAAGCCATCTCTTGCTTAAGGAAGCTACTGATGATGGAATTTACCATTGCTTTCCGAGCACCCGCACAGTCTTTGGTCGACTGAGGAAAATGGTATTTGAACATCAAGACCTTAGAACTGGCAAAAAAAATACTGATGGATTGAGTGACAGTAATGCCTATCCTCCTGTACTTTTCCTGAGACCAAGATAATCTATAGCTGGCATCTTAAAGAAAACAATTTCAATGTTGTCTCCAAGCATTCTTCAAATTCACCAGAACCGTCCGTGAACCAATATTGATGACAAAGGGCTCAGGCCAAAAAACGTTGTTACCTTTTAACTTCCCATTGATGCCCTGTGACCTATTGAGTTTCTCCAGCCCATTTGTATATTGCATTTGGCCAACATCTCAAGAATTTCTTGTCTAGCTAATGGTCAAGGTCCTGCCCAAAGCCATTACCCTCAAAAATGAGGCCCTGATGTCTTTCTGTCAGCTTCATCGAGTGGCCATGTTGTTCGCAGATCCACCCCAGACACCTGAAAGAGACACTCTATTCTGAGAAGTGTAGTGGGGGGGGGGGGGGATTACAAGGTGGGCAGGGGAAAGGTTCGAAGATGTCTTCACAGCTTCCTTGAAGAAATTCAACAGTTCTACTGACTCCTGGGAATCTCTAGTCTATTTCTTCTCAAAATGGATAAGGAGCATCAGGGATGATATTGAGAATTTCTGTGTCATAAGGCAGGAGGACACTGAAGCTCTGCATAAACAACAGAAGGGATACATCATCACAGTGTTACCTACCTGCTTTTGCTGAAAGTCACCTGCTATCCCATCAGTGAAAGAAAGGGTCCATTGTTTCACAACATCAGAGCACGCAAAACTGGTGTAGAAGCAAGTGATTGTTTATCTTGAAGAAATGTCTAAGAAGAAGAAGGAATGTATTGGAATAGAATCAGAACTACTGGATGCAGTTAATCTTTGAGGCATGATAGTATAACGCAGACAAAATAACTTACTGATTTCTTACAGTTCTTTCTCTCCCACAAGTGACAGTAAAACTTTCCTGATTCACCTGAATTTTGTTGTTCTTGATGTTCAAATATCATCAGCGATTCCACTGATGATGGAACATATTAATTATTCACAAGAATAGGCACAAGAATAACGTCAGCTCTAACTTTAATTCCCTTTTGAGCTGTGATAGCTGACCTCTTTAAGGGCAGTTGGAGCTCATCAATTAACTGGATGAGTAAAGCATAAACAAAACTCGCCACCTCTATTCTTTTGAGTGCTCAGTTAGAAACCTGGTATATACTATTGAGCGAGAATCGGTTGAGGCTCAGCTAAGCAACTAACTCAAGTTGAACAATTTGCTAACATTAACTGTCCAGGTTCATGCTTAAAGAATATCATGAGGTCTCAGGGTTGTCTAATTATTGGTAATTTTGAGAAGAAAGAAAATTGGACAATGGTTTGTAACCTTCCATGCATTCTCCAGATTTATTTCCCAAACTTAATCACTTTATTGGATTTTTCAGTTGCTTTCCAATGTTATAATACCATTCCAACTTTTGCTGATTCACTTTATTCAACAATATATTTTTCATTTGTTGTAAACCTTGTCATTATTAAAATTAACACAATAAATTTCATTGTGTTTCATTGGTTGAAGTTCAGTCTAAGTTGAATAAATGGAGAACATTCATTAAAAATATTTATTGTTTCGTTAGTAAGTCCCAGGACTGGAACCAAGCACATTCAACTTGAATTTTTGTCCATTAATTATCCTTATTTTTCCTCTTTAATTTCAGTAATTTATGATTTGATTTACTCATACCATTATATAATAGTTTGCTCCACCTAGAAACTTAAAACATAGAACAGTGCAGCGCAATAATGGAACCCCCTTTGGCCCACGTGCCTGTGCTGAACTTGACGTCCAAATCAAACGAAATCTCTGCTGCTTGCACTTGAGAGACAACCCTCCATCCCCTTCATACATCTATCTGGAAGCCTCATCAATGCGACTATCGTATCTGCTTTCACCACTACTCCTGGTAGCTTCTTCCAGGCAACCTTCACTCTCTTGCAAATCCTAAATGTATAGTATTGAAAGGCTTCTGAAATTAAAACCTATAACATGGATCACCTTGAAAATCTGCTGTTGATATAAATTGCAAAGAAAAATCTCACTTTCTTTGGAATTATTTCTTTCTATTTGCTAAATATGCTTCATTTGCCTTTTTTTTTGGCTTTGCATCTTTGAGGAATATCACATGTGGTCACTCAAAAGTTCAACTGACAATGAACTTATAATGCAAGCTTCCAGCATGGTAAAATGACACTGGTTCATATCATGCAATCCGTTCAACATTCATTTTTAAAAAGAACTTCAACCATCACTTGCTTTTAACAGTCATGCCTAATTTACAAATTCAATCCATCATAGTAATTTTTGCACCAGTAAAAATGAATATTATTGCTTAAACAAGATGGCAAGATCACAGTAACAATGAGCCTCATTGATAAGAAGTTATTTGCTGTGCTCCTTATCACTCAGCCTTGTGATTTTACTGCTCACCACTGGCTAAGGACAGGGAGTGGGAGGCAGCGGCCCCAGTCCAGGCACAGGGAGAGCAGCAGCGGCCCCGGCCCCGGTCCGGGCGAAGGGTAGACGGCGGCGGCCTCGATCCGGGCAGGAGCAAGGGGGAGACGGCGGCCCCGGCCTCGGTCGAGTGAGACAGGCGGAGGCCCCGGTCCGGACAGGGAGTGGGAGGCGGCGGCCCCAGTCCAGGCACAGGGAGAGCAGCAGCGGCCCCGGCCCCGGTCCGGACGAAGGGTAGACGGCGGCGTCCCCGATCCGGGCAGGAGCAAGGGGGAGACGGCGGCCCTGGCCTCGGTCGAGTGGGGCAGGGGGAGGCCCCGATCCGGGCAGAGAGTGGGAGGCGGCGGCCCCAGTCCAGGCACAGGGTGAGCTGCGGCGGCCTCGGCCCCGGTCCGGGCAGTATGGACCAACCTAGGAGGGGAGGCAGGCCCCTCCAGCCCGGGTAAGAAACCTGCATAGGAGAAGGCCACTCCGATATAAAACCTACGACCCAAGGACCACGCTGCCACGTCCCAGCTTGCTTGGCCACGGCACACGAACCATGGGTGTAAAGGGTGGGGCCAGTACTGCGCGCACTGCACTCCACCTAAAAGCTCCTTTGCGCAGGCCCGAGGACAGGTCCACGTCCTCCCCCTCCACGTCCTCCCCCTCCACGTCCTCCCCCTCCACGTCCTCCCCCTCCACGTCCTCCCCCTCCACGTCCTCCCCCTCCACGTCCTCCCCCTCCACGTCCTCCCCCTCCACGTCCTCCCCCTCCACGTCCTCCCCCTCCACGTCCTCCCCCTCCACGTCCTCCCCCTCCACGTCCTCCCCCTCCACGTCCTCCCCCTCCACGTCCTCCCCCTCCACGTCCTCCCCCTCCACGTCCTCCCCCTCCACGTCCTCCCCCTCCACGCCTTCCCCCTCAAAAGATGCTCACAAACTCAAGCTAGCATGCTGGAACATCAGAACCATGCTAGACAAGGCTGACAGCCACCGACCTGAATGTCGGTCTGCCCTCATTGCACATGAACTCCTCAGACTTGACATCGACATAGCCGCTCTCAGTGAAGTCCGCCTGGCAGATGTAGGCAGCCTCCAAGAACGCGGCGCGGGCTACACACTCTACTGGTCTGGCAAGCCTTCGGATGAACGACGCCTATCTGGTGTAGGCTTCATGGTCAAGAGCTTCATTGCCTCCAAACTCGAAAACCTTCCGATAGGCCTCTCGGACCGAATCATGTCCATGCGACTCCCCCTTCAGAACAAGCGTCACATCACCCTCATCAGTGTCTATGCTCCAACCCTCCAGGCGGAACCAGCAGAAAAGGACAAGTTCTACACCGACCTGCGCAACCTCATCCAACGCACCCCTACAGCCGACAAGGTTGTCATCCTGGGCGACTTCAACGCTCGTGTCGGCAAAGACTCAGAAACCTGGCCAGGAATCCTGGGCAAGCATGGCGTCGGCAAGTGCAACGACAATGGGCGCCTCCTGTTGGAGCTCTGCGCAGAACAGCGGCTTGTCATTACAAACACCCTTTTTCAGCAGAGGGACAGCCTTAAGACCACCTGGATGCATCCCCGATCCAAACACTGGCACCTCCTGGACTACATCCTGGTGCGAGAAAGTGACAAACGAGATGTGCTCCACACCAGGGTCATGCCTAGCGCGGAATGCCACACTGACCACCGGCTGGTTCGCTGCAAGCTCAACCTTCACTTCAAACCAAAGCCCAGGAACAATAAAGCCCCCAGAAAGAGGTTCAATGTTGGAAACCTGCAGTCAGACGAAGCGAGAAGAAACTTCCAGGCAAACCTCAAAGCAAAGCTCGACGATGCAATCCGCCTCACGGACCCGTCCCCTGAAACCCTCTGGGATCAGTTGAAGACTACCATACTGCAATCCACTGAAGAGGTACTGGGCTTCTCCTCCAGGAAAAACAAGGACTGGTTTGACGAAAACAGCCAGGAAATCCAGGAGCTGCTGGCAAAGAAGCGAGCTGCCCACCAGGCTCACCTTACAAAGCCGTCCTGTCCAGAGAAGAAACAAGCCTTCCGTCGCGCATGCAGCCATCTTCAGCGCAAACTCCGGGAGATCCAAAATGAGTGGTGGACTAGCCTCGCCAAACGAACCCAGCTCAGCGCGGACATTGGCGACTTCAGGGGTTTCTACGAGGCTCTAAAGGCTGTGTACGGCCCCTCACCCCAAGTCCAAAGCCCACTGCGCAGCTCAGACGGCAAAGTCCTCCTCAGCGACAAGATCTCCATCCTCAACCGATGGTCAGAACACTTCCAATCTCTTTTCAGTCCCAACCGCTCAGTCCAAGATTCCGCCCTGCTCCAGCTCCCTCAACAGCCCCTAAGGCTAGAGCTGGATGAGGTTCCCACCCTGGATGAGACATATAAGGCAATCGAACAACTGAAAAGTGGCAAAGCAGCAGGTATGGATGGAATCCCCCCAGAAGTCTGGAAGGCTGGCGGCAAAACTCTGCATGCCAAACTGCATGAGTTTTTCAAGCTTTGCTGGGACCAAGGTAAACTGCCTCAGGATCTTCGTGATGCCACCATCATCACCCTGTACAAAAACAAAGGCGAGAAATCAGACTGCTCAAACTACAGGGGAATCACGTTGCTCTCCATTGCAGGCAAAATCTTCGCTAGGATTCTACTAAATAGAATAATACCTAGTGTCGTCGAGAATATTCTCCCAGAATCACAATGCGGCTTTCGCGCAAACAGAGGAACTACTGACATGGTCTTTGCCCTCAGACAGCTCCAAGAAAAATGCAGAGAACAGAACAAAGGACTCTACATCACCTTTGTTGACCTCACCAAAGCCTTCGACACCGTGAGCAGGAAAGGGCTTTGGCAAATACTAGAGCGCATCGGATGTCCCCCAAAGTTCCTCAACATGATTATCCAACTGCACGAAAACCAACAAGGTTGGGTCAGATACAGCAATGAGCTCTCTGAACCCTTCTCCATTAACAATGGCGTGAAGCAAGGCTGTGTTCTGGCACCAACCCTCTTTTCAATCTTCTTCAGCATGATGCTGAACCAAGCCATGAAAGACCCCAACAATGAAGACGCTGTTTACATCCGGTACCGCACGGATGGCAGTCTCTTCAATCTGAGGCGCCTGCAAGCTCACACCAAGACACAAGAGAAACTTGTCCGTGAACTACTCTTTGCAGACGATGCCGCTTTAGTTGCCCATTCAGAGCCAGCTCTTCAGCGCTTGACGTCCTGCTTTGCGGAAACTGCCAAAATGTTTGGCCTGGAAGTCAGCCTGAAGAAAACTGAGGTCCTCCATCAGCCAGCTCCCCACCATGATTACCAGCCCCCCCACATCTCCATCGGGCACACAAAACTCAAAACGGTCAACCAGTTTACCTATCTCGGCTGCACCATTTCATCAGATGCAAGGATCGACAATGAGATAGACAACAGACTCGCCAAGGCAAATAGCACCTTTGGAAGACTACACAAAAGAGTCTGGAAAAACAACCAACTGAAAAACCTCACAAAGATAAGCGTATACAGAGCCGTTGTCATACCCACACTCCTGTTCGGCTCCGAATCATGGGTCCTCTACCGGCACCACCTACGGCTCCTAGAACGCTTCCACCAGCGTTGTCTCCGCTCCATCCTCAACATCCATTGGAGCACTTACATCCCTAACGTCGAAGTACTCGAGATGGCAGAGGTCAACAGCATCGAGTCCACGCTGCTGAAGATCCAGCTGCGCTGGATGGGTCACGTCTCCAGAATGGAGGACCATCGCCTTCCCAAGATCGTGTTATATGGCGAGCTCTCCACTGGCCACCGTGACAGAGGTGCACCAAAGAAAAGGTACAAGGACTGCCTAAAGAAATCTCTTGGTGCCTGCCACATTGACCACCGCCAGTGGGCTGATATCGCCTCAAACCGTGCATCTTGGCGCCTCACAGTTTGGAGAAGACCGCAGAGCCTACCTCACTGACAAAAGGCAGAGGAGGAAAAACCCAACACCCAACCCCAACCCACCAATTTTCCCCTGCAACCGCTGCAATCGTGTCTGCCTGTCCCGCATCGGACTTGTCAGCCACAAACGAGCCTGCAGCTGACGTGGACTTTTTACCCCCTCCATAAATCTTCGTCCGCGAAGCCAAGCCAAAGAAGACTGGCTAAGGAAACACCTACCCAGGCACACTGATGGGCTTTCAGCCCCACTCCAGACTTTGGTGCAGTGAATGTCATCCTGGGCATTGGACTGATCTTATCATGCATTGGCACCATCTGCCCATCCTTACACCAGAACCAACCCCCCCCCCCGCCTCCATCCCTCCCTCCCCCTCTCTCTCTCTCCCCCCCTCCCTCTTCCCCCCCCTCCCTCTTCCCCCCCTCCCTCCTTCCCCCCCTCCCTCTTCCTCCCCCTCCCTCCTTCCCCCCCTCCCCCCCTCCCTCCTCCCTCCCTCCCCTCTCCCCTCCCTCCTCCCTCCCTCCCTCTCCCCTCCCTCCCTCCCTCTCCCTCCCTCCCTCCCTCCCTCTCCCCTCCTCCCTCCTCCCTCTCCCCTCCCTCCCTCCCTCCCTCTCCCCTCCCTCCCTCCCTCCCTCTCCCTCCCTCCCCCCTCCCTCCCTCCCTCCCTCCCTCTCCCCTCCCTCCCTCCACCCTCTCCCCTCCCTCCCTCCCTCCCTCTCCCCTCCCTCCCTCTCCCCTCCCTCCTCTCCCCTCCCTCCCTCTCCCTCCCTCCCTCTCCCCTCCCTCCCTCTCCCCTCCCTCCCTCTCCCCTCCCTCCCTCTCCCCTCCTCCCTCCTCCCTCTCCCCTCCCTCCCTCCCTCCCTCCCTCCCTCCCTCCCTCCCTCCTCTCCCCTCCCTCCCTCCCTCCCTCCCTCCCTCTCCCTCCCTCCCTCCCTCCCTCCCTCCCTCTCCCCTCCCTCCCTCCCTCTCCCCTCCCTCCCTCCCTCTCCCCTCCCTCCCTCCTCCCTCCCTCCCTCCCTCCCTCCCCTCTCCCTCTCCCCTCCCTCCTCCCTCCTCCCCCCTCCCTCCCTCCCTCCCTCCCTCTCCCCTCCCTCCCTCTCCCCTCCCTCCCTCCCTCCCTCTCCCCTCCCTCCCTCCCTCCCTCTCCCCTCCCTCCCTCCTCCCTCCCCTCCCTCTCCCCTCCCTCCCTCCCCTCCCCTCTCCCCTCCCTCCCTCTCCCCTCCCTCCCTCCCTCCCTCTCCTCCCTCCCTCCCTCCCTCCCTCCCTCCCTCCCTCCCTCCCTCCCTCCCTCTCCCCTCCCTCCCTCCCTCCCTCTCCCCTCCCTCCCTCCCTCCCTCTCCCCTCCCTCCTCCCTCCTCTCCCCTCCCTCCCTCCCTCCCTCTCCCCTCCCTCCCTCCCTCCCTCTCCCCTCCCTCCCTCCTCCCTCTCCCCTCCCTCCCTCCCTCCCTCTCCCCTCCCTCCCTCCCTCCCTCTCCCCTCCCTCCTCCCTCCCTCTCCCCTCCCTCCCTCCCTCCCTCTCCCCTCCCTCCCTCCCTCCCTCCCTCTCCCCTCCCTCCCTCCCTCCCTCTCCCCTCCCTCCCTCCCTCCCTCTCCCCTCCCTCTCCCCTCCCTCCCTCTCCCCTCCCTCCCTCCCTCCCTCTCCCCTCCCTCCCTCCCTCCCTCTCCCCTCCCTCCCTCCCTCCCTCCCTCTCCCCTCCCTCCCTCCCTCCTCTCCCCTCCCTCCCTCCCTCCCTCCCTCTCCTCCCCTCCCTCCCTCCCTCCCTCCCTCTCCCCTCCCTCCCTCCCTCCCTCCCTCTCCCCTCCCTCCCTCTCTCCCTCTCTCCCTCCTTATCCAGCCCATTCTTGCCTTGACGATTGAATCAAACATCCGCGGCGTTCTTTCAAGAAAACGTGGGGGGGGGGGGGGGGGTGGAAGTGGTTTCCGGAAACCTTGAGAGAGCGAGCGGGCGAGAGCGAAGACCCGATGGGGATTCCAGTGGACGGGCGGGAGGCGCGGAGCGTGGGAGCGGGAGGCGGCGGCGGCTCCCACTCGAGCTCCCGCTCCGGGCTCCGCACTCCGGGGCGTTGAGTGCGCCCGGCGGTCACCGGCTGTTGACCCGAGAGGCTGCGCTGGAGTCGCGGCGGCTTCAGTCTCCGCTGGAATCAGCGAGGGAAGGAGGTGAAGGGGGTTAAGGGCCGCGTGTCCATGAGAGTCGGCTGCCATTTGCGGGCCAGAGCCGGGTGAGTGTCTCCCTTAGAGCGGCGAGGAGGAGGAGGAGGTTTACCGGCCGCTGGCTCGGGCCTCTCTGCCAGCCCCGGGGGGGGAGGGGGGGGGGGGAGGGGGGGGGAGGGGGGGGGGGGAGGGGGGGGGAGGGGGGGGAGGGGAGGGGGAGGGGGGGGGGGGGGGGGGGGGGGGAGGGTGGGGGGGGGGGGAGAGCGAGCGAGTCTCCTCGAGCTCGCCCCTCGATTCTATCCCCCCACCCCCCCCCGGCCAGGCCCCTCGATTCTATCCCCCCCCCCCCCCCCCGGCCAGGCCCCTCGATTCTATCCCCCCCCCCCCCCCCCCCGGCCAGGCCCCTCGCTCCTCCCCCCACCCCAGGCCAGGCCCCTCGATCCCCCCCCTTCCCCCCGGCCAGGCCCCTCGATTCTATCCCCCCCCCCGGCCAGGCCCCTCGCTCCTCCCCCCCCACCCCAGGCCAGGCCCCTCGATCCCCCCCCTTCCCACGGCAGGCCCCCTCGATCCCCCCCTTCCCCCGGCAGGCCCGTCGCTCCTCCCCCCACCCCAGGCCAGGCCCCTCGATCCCCCCCCCTTCCCCGGCCAGGCCCCTCGATCCCCCCCCTTCCCCCGGCCAGGCCCCTCGATCCCCCCCCTTCCCCCGGCCAGGCCCCTCGATCA